>NC_084563.2:28739598-28769598 GCF_033978685.3 Nerophis lumbriciformis | reverse complement strand
GGGCAACCCTAGTATATATATATGCATATATATATATATATATATATATATATATATATATATATATATATATATATATATATATATATACACATACCACATACGTTCAAATGCACAACTTTTTTCCTTTCTCCCGCTTTCCTCCCTTTCCTTTCCTTTCTCCCCACATGGTGATCCATAATATAGTAAAGTAAAGAAGTCATGTATAAATATATATGTACAAAGAAGTTACTAAGATATATAAACATGATACTCACATGTTCCACGTCTATTGATGCTACTTATTAGTACTCACAGCACATCTCTGTACTTAGTCATAGTCTTATTTTTTTTTTTTAAATGTCTTTGCAAAACTATCTATATTAATATTATATCAGCAGTACCAAGCTCTGTTTCATTGTCACCGGATGTAGATGAGAACATTTTGGGGATTGAACAAGCTGAAGACGTTCTCAGGGGGAAACTACCTTTGAAAACTCCTGCTCAAATCTGAATAGCCTAAAGTCTGAGGCCAGAGTAGAAAGTATGATGGCAAGAGAATCTTAATTAACTGATAAGTACACAACAAACCTTTCTGTGCCTCATCTCCTGCAGCCAGCTCCAGGTCCAGGTATGGGAGCACCTCTCAGAGTCCAAACTCACAGCCCACCTATAATTGCCTCTGCAGATGCGACATGCCGCCAGGGCCTCACCGCAGCTCTTGTAAGGGCCCCGAGTGCACTTAACAGTGAGGTGTGACTACACTGCAACTCAACCCCGTCTGTCGTGGAAACACCTGCAAGTGGCTGGTGTTGGTGTTTCTCCTTTCTTCACCCGCCCTTCTTGCAAATTCACTGTCCCACCATCAAGAGCCCACACACTCTGTGCGTGTCCAGGGCCGGGGTGCACACACTAAGAACCGTAGGAAGTCAAGAGGGTTTTTTTTCTGCAAGAGACTGGGATGGTATCTTTTTTGCCAGGAGATTGTTTTCCCGGAAACATGGAGTATTTCATTTTAAAAGGATTCCTGATGCTTTTCTTGATGCAGCACTGCACATCTGACGGTAGGGTGACATTCTGCAGCTACATCACAAGATGAGACGTATTGCATGTAGAACATACAGTAGCCTGGGTTTGGTTTCTGACCAGCGTCCCAACACCCAATCTACGGGACACCTGGGATGAACGAGTCAAAACCAAGGGATAAAGTATGAATGAATAAATTAACACCATAAACAATTTGGCAGTAATTGTTAGTAGCAGTAACAGTTCAAGGCCTCACCGAATATTTAATTATGTCCGTAGACTTGCCAACCTCTATCCAATCCTCCATGGCTCCGCCTGAAGAAATATTCACTGACCCCCAAGAAGCAGAACGGCCTGCAGCTGAGGTGGTCGCTCTGGTTGCCCCACCAAATCTGGAAGATGTGCATCAAGCTGTGCAGGAGGCCTCAGACAAGGTAGAGGGCGGTGGGGCTGCGGAAGTACTGAAGGAACTTCTGGAAAGGGTGGTGGAAGCGGCTCTGGGACAGGTGGAAGGGAAACAGAATGAGCCTGGAGAGGATGTACAAGAGGCTGATGAAGGAGGAAAAACTGACGCTGAATTGTCAGAGCAGGTGTTGGTCGGGATGTATGATGTTGAGGAAGAGGAAAGGGAAACTGTAGAGGGAAATAGGGAAACCATAGCTGATACCATAGAAGAGAGGCCAGCAACTAGAGGAACAACTGGAGATGGAGATATTGATGAATCTGTAGATGCCGAAGTTGGTCAGAAAGTTGGAGAGGAAACCTCCGAAGAAACACAAGCAGATTTAGCATTTGTGATGTTAGAAGGCAAAGTACAAACAGAAACAACTCAAGTAGGCCAAAAAGTGGAAGTTGGAGTTGTTGAACCAGGGACAATTCCAGGTTCTGACTGGCTCCTGGGGGCGGACACGGAGCAGATAGAGACTGTATGGGCCACAGAAGAGTCCCTGGGGAAGGGAGCTCAGGTGGATGAGGTGGAAAGTGAAGTGATCACACTACTCTCTGATAATGATCATATGGAGGCTACACGATCTGTGGTGGAAGACTCGGTCGTGGTGGAAGAGAATAACCCAGTGAACGAGTCAAACAACGAGCACATGGGGAAAGAAGCCGTAGACGATATTGCGTTTGCGGGTGCAGAAACTGACTTAAAGGGAGGGGAAGTAGAAGAACACACGGTTATGGAGTCAGAATGGGAACCTTGGGTGAACGGTGGGGATGACCAACAAGTTGCAGTCGAAGATACCACATCACGGACCACAAATCATAGTCAAAGAGAGGATTCAGGTAAGAGACTCGTAAAATACAGCAGAGTGAACAATGGTGAAATATGACAAGTATGAGTGTGCTCTTCTTATCTGGCAGTACCCGACCTCCAAAAGAGGATTTACAACCCTTTCAACTTATCAGTCTTGTCATCTTAATTGCTACTTGCTCAAGCTTACATTGATGAATAACCTACTGTACAACAAAAGTGATGTATTGGTCTCAGAAGTACCAAGAGCACACCAAAAGTGCATGACTAACCTTTCAGAGGCCTGCCAACCACAACCGACCAGCCTCATCTCCACATCCTTGTACATTCCATAGGTCAAGTCGGCAAATCCTAAACCTTGGCCTCCGCGTTTCATTTTCATTTGTGTGTCAAATACCAACCTCCACTTCTAGAAGCACTACTGATCTCTGCCTCAGAGCCCGACGATGGTGCCGAAGCCTCCATAGAGCAAGACCTACAGAATCCGGCTACCAACCTGAGCCTCGGCGAGGCTGGTGAGGAATCTGACCACGGCAATGAGATCCTAACCCCTACCGACGACCTTCTCGCGCGTGGTTCCAACGTGGCTCGACCGACATTGGGCTATTTTGTGAGAGACCATCTGGTGATCCACCCTCAGGCAAGAGGAGAAGACTCAGATTCTGTGGATGGGATGAAGGGTAAAGAACAAAATATATTTTTCCAATTGAATCATTCAGCCACTGGTCCTATTCCAGCTATGATGTTTGTACGTAGAGATAACTGTAGGCTGCTTCCTGAAACTTTGAGTGATGTCAAAGAACAGACTATCAAGCAGATGGCCATTATTAAAAAGTAGCTTTGCCTCGGTCTAAAGGTCCGGTGGTCATATCAGTCACTCCCTCTGGCACTTGGAAATATTTGACATTTATGCTTATGACAATCTTCCTATGTGTCGATGCATTACCCAAAGTCATTTGAAAGGCAGACAATCAAATATTCACTGGCCTGTCTTTCCTTCTCTTTGTATTTCCTTCTCTTTGTCTTTCTTTCTCTTTGTCTTTCCTTCTCTTTGTCTTTCCTTCTCTTTGTCTTTCCTTCTTTTTGTCTTTCTTTCTCTTTGTCTTTCCTTCTCTTTGTCTTTCCTTCTCTTTGTCTTTTCTTCTCTTCCGCCTTTCAACTGCCGTGAGAAGAAACCAAGGAGACGGGTCTGGAGTCATGGAAGATCAGTGCCATCATCGCCGCAGTCTTCCTCCTGCTGGAAACAGCCATCATCGCCATCTATGTCCTTAAATGTCGTAACAAGAACAGGTAGCATTGCTGTGCATGTTTTGTATCGCCATACCTTTTGTTATGTCCTGAATATTACAAATTAATAATAAATGTAATACTACTACATTAACATTAGCATCAAACACGTCAAAGTGTGACAACACTGAACAGAACACTTGTCAGAATAGTACACAAACCAACCTGTTATTAGTTTATTTTAGTAGTTTATTTTATTTGTTTAATGTAATAGTTTATTTTACTAGTTTATTTTATTAGATTATTGTATTAGTTGATTTTATTAGTTGTTTGTCTTAGTTTATTTTATTAGTTTATTGTATTAGTTTATTTGACTAGTTTGTTATATCAGTTTATTGTATTTGTTTATTTTATTAGTTTATTTATTAGTTTATTTTATTAGGGTATTTTATTAGTTTATTGTATTAGTTTATTTTTCTAGTTTATTGTATTAGTTTTTTTTATTGGTATATTTTATTAATTTATTGTATTAGTCTTTATTAGTTTATTTTACTAGTTTATTGTATTAGTTTATTTTATAGATTTTTTTATTAGTTTATTTTATTAGTTTATTGTATTAGTTTATTATATTAGTTTATTGTATTAGTTTATTGTATTAGTTTATTTTATTAATATATTTTATTTGTTTATTGTATTAGTTTGTTATTAGTATATAGTATTAATTTATTGTATTAGTTTATTGTACTAGTTGTTGTATTAGTATATTGTATTACTTTATTTTATTAGTTTATTTTTTATCTTATTTCACTAGTTTATTTAATTAGTTTATTGTATCAGTGTATTGTATTAGTTTAATTTATTTGATCATTTTATCAGTTTATTTTATTAGTTTATTGTATTAGTTTATTTTTCTAGTTTATTGTATTAGTTTTTTTTATTGGTATATTTTATTAATTTATTGTATTAGTCTTTATTAGTTTATTTTACTAGTTTATTGTATTAGTTTATTTTATAGATTTTTTCATTAGTTTATTTTATTAGTTTATTGTATTAGTTTATTATATTAGTTTATTGTATTAGTTTATTTTATTAATTTATTTTATTTGTTTATTGTATTAGTTTGTTATTAGTATATAGTATTAATTTATTGTATTAGTTTATTGTACTAGTTGTTGTATTAGTATATTGTATTACTTTATTTTATTAGTTTATTTTTTATCTTATTTCACTAGTTTATTTAATTAGTTTATTGTATTAGTTTAATTTATTTGATCATTTTATCAGTTTATTTAATTCGTTTATTGAATTAGTTTATTTGACTAATATATTGTATTACTTTATTTTACTAGTTTATTCTATTAGTTTATTTTCATTAGATTATTTTATCAGTTTATTTTATTTGTTTATTTTACTAGTTTATTGTATTAGTTTATTTCATTAGTTTATTTTCTTTGTTTATTGTATTCGTTTATATTATTAGTTTACTTTATTAATTTATTTATTCCTTTATTGCATTAGTTTATTGTATTAGTTTATTGTATTGGTTTTTTATTAGTATATTGTATTAGTTTATTTTATTAATTTCTTTTACTAGTTTATTTTATCAGTTTATTGTATTAGTTTATTTTATTAGATCATTTCATGAGTTTATTTTATTAGTTTCTTTTATTAGTTTATTGTATTAGTTTATTATATTAGTTTATTGTATTATTTTATTTGTATTAGATTATTTCATCAGTATATTTTATTTGTTTATTTTACTAGTTTATTGTATTAGTTAATTTCATTAGTTTATTTTCTTTGTTTATTGTATTCGTTTGTGTTATTTGTTTATTTTCTTAATTTATTTTCTTAGTTTATTTTACGGGTTTATTTTATTAGTTTATTTTGTTAGTCATTTTATTAGTTATTTTTTATCTTATTAGTTTATTTTGAACACCTTTATCAAGTTGGTACATCAAATGTTTGCCTCTACATTACATGTCTGAAAAAAGAGTAGGAAGAAGCAGAATTTGTTTATTTTTACCCCTTTTCCATGTCTCAGCAGGCAGCAATTACTGATATTCAGTCAGATATGAGATAATAGATAATAAATAGAATTCATATCAAATGCACGAGTACAACTGAGATAAACATTGCATACTTTAATAGATAAATATTATGGATCAGTTGACATAATCAACATTTCATGGTTAGGTTCTTATTGTGTTAACAATATTTTGTGTATCCGCACACAGCGGCCTGACTCGACAGCGCTCGTGTGAGGAAGTCTCCGTGGAACCGGAGGCCACGACTGCCGGAGACTGCAGTGATGACACGCTTCCTGCGGCCAATGGCGACTCACAACAGTATGTTTCTTTTTTTCATTCAGATTAATCAAACTTTCAAACTGTGATTAATCGCGATTAATCACAATGAAAAAATGACTGGCTTGCATTATTGAAATTCAAAATACCATCCCAACAATTTAACATTTTTATTTTGTCAGAACGCCGCACAGGATGTTTTACTTTTCATTTATTTGTTCAAATCTTGGTAAGACTTTGATTAAAAGTCCTGTATGAAGTATTCTGAAGGGACATTTGCCACCAGTTGGAGTCTCCTCACTCATTGTTGCACTGCTGTATGTACAGTAAATTAGCTGTTATAATATTTGTATATACATGATTAATCTTTGTTTATACATGATTAATCAGGATATATTTGGTGATTATGAGCAACTCTGACATCCCTAAAATCTAAACAACATGGGATCTATACATATTTATATATACAGTATATATATATATACGTAAAAATATGAATCAATGATGTTGGTGTTACATGTTGTATTGGTTCTGACGGAGCTTCTAACCAAAAATCAATCAATGTTCCTCATTGAAATGAATTAAATGTCGATGAATATGTTGTCTGCCCCTGAAAAGCACCACACTCCCAATTTGGTATATGCTTCCAAATATCAATTATTGTATCTAAAATAAAACAGTACACTGTAGAATGCACTAATTTACTAGCTGCAGTAGTTTTATGAAGTAGTAATAATAATGTACAGAAACTACCCATCTTATATCGTTCCATCTGCTTTCCCGTCAAACACACCATCAGCAGCTTCCCCATATTTTAAAGACTCTTGAACATATCATAATAATCCCCTCAATTTCCCCCAAAAATTGATTATGTGGCTGGAATATAAAGACAATATAACATACATCCATAAACGTGGATGCATATGCAAAAGTGTAATATATTTATCTGTACAGTAATCTATTTATTTATATCTGCACCTTATTGCTCTTTTATCCTGCACTACCATGAGCTAATGCAACCAAATGCAATTCTTCTCTGTACTGCAAAGTTCAAATGTGAATGCCAATAAAAGGAAGTCTAAGTCTAATATTGTCATGAACAAATAAGTGGTGATGTTTTAGCTGGTGTTGACTATCAGTGTCACGCTCCAACTGCTTAGCCGAGTCAGCTAACACCACGCTCCTCGGCCATGTTTTCTGATGATTTCTTTCTTTGATTCAGTGAATATCATCTACTTTCTTCCTTCCCATGCATGGAAACACAAACGTGTGTCTTATTCGCTATTAGTTAAAGACACCGGGTGCTTTAGTTGGATCTTACGGAACTCGCTATGCCCACTCGGGGTGGGGAGGCTTGTTACCGGATTTCTTTGCTCCCGACATAAAGCAAGACAATTAGCCGAGAGACAGCTGGTATCTCAGAAAAACTCATCATTTGGGGCCGAGGTACCGTTCTGAGTCCCCTTTTGACTGTCATCCACTCCTACAGATCTCATCCACTCCTACAGACCACATCCACTCCTACAGACTACATCCACTCCTACAGACCACATCCACTCCTACAGATCTCATCCACTCCTGCAGACCTCATCCACTACTACAGACTTCATCCACTCTTAGAGATCTCATCCAATTCTACAGACCTCATCCACTCCTACAGATCTCATCCACTCCTACTGACCTCATCCACTCCTACAGACTTCATCCACTCCTAGAGATCTCATCCACTTCTACAGATCTCATCCACTCCTAGAGATCTCATCCACTCCTACAGACCTCATCCACTCCTAGAAATCTCATCCACTCCTACAGATCTCATCCACTCCTAAAGACCTCATCCACTTCTAGAGATCCCATCCACTCCTACAGACCTCATCCACTCCTACAGACCTCATCCACTCCTACAGCTCGCATCCACTCCTACAGATCTCATCCACTCCTGCAGATATCATCAACTCCTACAGGTCTCATCCACTCCTACAGACCTCATCCACTCCTACAGATCTCATCCACTCCTAGAGATCGCATCCACTCCTAGAGATGCCATCCACTCCTATAGATCTCATCCCCTCCTAGAGATCTCATCCACTCCTACAGACCTCATCCACTCCTACAGACCTCATCAACTCCTGCAGATATCATCCACTCCTGCAGATCTCATCCACTCCTACAGATCTCATCCACTCCTACAGATCGCATCCACTCCTACAGCTCTCATCCACTCCTAGAGACCTCATCCACTCCTAGAGATCCCATCCACTCCTAGAGATCCCATTCACTCCTACAGGTCTCATCCACTCGTAGAGATTTCATCAACTGCTACAGACCTCCTCCACTCCTACAGACCTCATCCATTCCTACAGATCTCATCCACTCCTGGAGGTCTCATCCACTCCTACAGACCTCATCCACTCCTACAGATCTCATCCCGACTCCTGTAGACCTCATCCACTCCTAGAGATCTCATCCATTCCTACAGACCTCATCCACTCCTAGAGATCTCATCCATTCCTACAGACCTCATCCACTCCTAGAGATCTCATCCACTCCTGCAGACCTCATCCACTCCTAGAGATCTCATCCACTCCTACAGACCTCATCCACCCCTACAGATCCTACAACTGGAGGGCACTGAGCTGTGCATGTATAGTTCATAGAAAGAATCAATGATGGTCCTCGGAGCTGATTCTCCTTGTACAAAGTTTGTAAGTGTTGCTCCTCTACACTGCAGGGCCTCTGACTGCTGCTCCACACAGACGTCACATGTGATGCCTTCAGGGCTTGCATGAGTAGGTCACAGATATGAGGGATGTGCCTTTGTGCATTCAGGAAATGGATTGGTAGGACATCTCTGCAGTTGGAATTTAGACCTTGGAGTTAGTCTCTTGTAAGGTATCAGATCTGGTTCTTAGTCAAGATGAACAAATAGAGATACATGATGATGAACTTCATATTAAAAAGATGAGAAGCTGTCAAAATGCCAACAGCACCCTAGGAAGATCTGGAATCCGTGTGTGGTACATGTGACAACAAGGCATCATTGTTCATGTAGGAAATGAAGCAACATGTTGTTCTCCTGGCCCTCACGTCCAGGATGAATATTCATTGAAGTGGCCTAAAACTCTGAAAGTGATTGTTCCTATAACCCCTTTGTTTCAAATGTTTGTTCCACTTGTGGCGCGGGCATCTTGTCTGACTCACACCATATACGCAGCCTTCCTTGTCACGAATTCTTCCTTTTCCCGCTATCCATCCACTAATTCAAACTGATCCAGCAGCGCAGTTGAAGATTGTTTTATTTACAAAAATCAAGGAACAGAATACTCGGGAAACAAAATAAATGTTAGCCTATATAAAGCTGAGGTCTACAGACAGGTGAGGTCAAAGACGGTATGCTGGTGCCCGACTGCCAATCACGCGCCCAGCACGCTCCTGCCCCTTATAGGCTTGCGTGGGAACTTTTCACCACCTGCAGAGGGTGCACACTGACATACACACATCAATCACTCAAAAATAATAAAATAAACATAGATTCAAGTATGGCTCTCTATTTGGCTCCTACACACCGGCCCCTGATTGATCTTTACAGACTCAATCACATACATTAATTTAATGAAAAAAGGAGCCTATTCCATAATAAACAAACAAAAGGCAAAGCCTTGAGAGAAAATAAAGTATATACATTACGTCCCTTGTGAGTGTCTTGTGGTCTGGTCTCCATGAGTGACCAGTCAGCCCTCAGCCTCCAGGATGCGGGACAGCTTGGTGATAGGCCTTTCGATGACTGAAGTCTTTGTTTGGAGCTTGACTGACCGGACCAGGCCTCCTCCATCTGGCCGAGTCTCCAGTACTCTGCCCAATGGCCAGGAGCCCAGTGGGGCTGTGGGGTCGACCACCAGGACCACATCTCCCGGCTGCAGGTTGTTCCTTACTTGGGTCCATTTCTGTCTTTCCTGCAGAAGCGCCAGGTACTCCCTTGTCCATCTGTGCCAGAAAAGATCAGCCATATACTGGACCTGTTTCCAGCGGCGCCTGGCGTAGAGATCCTTTTTCTCGAAGGTGCCAGGGGGAATGATGGGTTGAGTTTTTAGAAGGAGAATGGTTTGCGGTCAGCGGCTCTAAGTCCTGTGGATCTTGGGAGACTGTGGAGAGGGTACGACTGTTGAGAATTCTCTCTTGGGGTAAACTTGCCATTGCTCTAAGGTGCTTTTTCCAATTTGAAAAGGTGGAAAGCAGCTGGCTTGTGGGGGGTTCAGTGTTTACCACTGTCGTGAAGACAGTAGTGTTCTTTCTGACTTCTGGGTCATCCTGTAACACTGACTTGGAGCCCAATGCTTCCTGTGCAGGCCAACTTTCCTCTGCTTTCCATAAGAAGTCAGGGGCATGTATCCATCTCCTTTGCTGCATGAATCTGCCAGTACTCAATCCTCTGGAGGTATCATCAGCTGGATTGTCCTTACTGCCCACATACCTCCATTGAGACAGCTTTGTTTTGAGGGTCACACCTTTGTAGGTGGCTGCACAGTCAAAGACCATCCTGAGTTTCTTCTTTTTGGGATGGTACACTCTGTGGTGTGGTATGTACCAAACTTTTGTCTGGCTGAGCTCCTCCTCTGGCACCTCCTCAGCATAGTTGCTTTCCAGAATGTTATTGAGAGATGCAACACACTTCTGTTTGGGTTGCTGGTTCCTTTCCATTTTTCTTTTCAGGCTTTGGAGGCGCTGTTCGGCACTTGGGCGATTGTTGGGCAGGTTGACCGTGGGCTTTCTGAAAGGTACTTTCAGGCTGTAGTGTCCGTCCTGTAGCACTGCCTCATTGGCTATCTCTAAAAACTGTTTGTTTGACAGCTCAGTCTTTTCCTCTGACACTACCTCACTGAACTCCAGGTTATACTGGGAAATTAGAAGCTTCTCCAGATTTGCAACTGAAATACTGTTCACAGTTGCACTCACTGCCTCACTATTCCGACCTCTAAATGGCCCGTTAACCACCCATCCCAATAGCGTTCTCACTGCATATGGACCCCCACCATGGCTATTTATAACCTCCCATGGCTCTAACAGTTTTGGAGCATTTGTGCCTATCAACAGCTCCACTTTTGAACTGATGCTCGGGAGTATAACGTTGCCTAAATATGGCCATGGTGCTATGTCTTCCTGTTTGGGGATGCTGCTTTTGGTGACTGGCATTTCTTTCTGTGTGAAGACAACAGGAAGAGGTAGGAAATGATTGTTGCCCAGTGCAGACACTTCTAGCCCAGCTACCATGTGAGTTGAGACAGACTTTTTCTGATTTATGGTCCTTAGTAGGATGTGGGTCTTTACTCCCTTTACGTTCAACTGGGACATGAGCTGTTCAGAACAGAAGCTAGCGGAGGATCCAGGGTCAAGGAGGGCATAAACTGAGAGGACCTGGCTGCCCTTCCCTGCCTTAACTTTGACTGGGACAATGGACAGAACACTCTCTTGGTCCCCGGCCCCTATATGGCCACATAGCTCTGCTCCTGCACTGCTTAAATTTCTAGAGGGCTTTTCTACCTCTTTTAATACCTTGTCTTTCCTGTCATAATGTAAGACACTTGGGTGACATTGTTTACACAGCCTACATGTGTGACGACTTGGACAAACAGAACTCATGTGCCCTATTGAAAGACAGGCAAAGCATATGCCCTGACTCTTTAGGAAACTAAGCTTGTCTCTGTGCTTCTTCTTAATGAACAGTCTACACAACTCTAGTGGGTGTTTGTTTTTACAAAGTGGACAAATGGGCTCTGACTCAGACTCTGGCTTGGACTCCATTGGGCTAATAGTAATACTTGTGGCAAAACTACTACCAGCTGGCTTTGAGTGTTGTGGCTTTACAGAGGGTCTAGCGTTAGCCTTTCCTATGCTGGCTGACTGCTCCTGTACCCTTAGCTCTCCAAAGACTGGATGAGCTGCCACACGAGCTTGCTTTTCTATAAAGCTAACCAGGTCTAAAACCCTCACCCTGCGGTTGTGCTCTTCCTGCTGCTCATATGCTTTGTTGCGCCATTTCTCCTTCAGCTTGAAGGGAAACTTAAACACAATGTTTCTCATATTGGCCACTGTGTCCAATTCGTCCATGTACTCCGTCTCCTCCATGGCATTACAGCAGCTCCTGAGGAACATGGCGTAGTCCTGCAAAGATTTGGAATCCTCTGCCCTGATTTGAGGCCAGGTTTGGACCTTATCGAGGTAAGCACAGGCAATTTTAAAGTCATGACCAAAGTTCTCTTTTAACAACCTTTTGGCTTTCTGGTAGCCTCTATCTGGTGACATATATTCACAATTTTTGACTAGCTTTTGAGCATGGCCTTTTGTGTACTGGATGAGAAACTGCAACCTGTCCCTGTCATTGTCAGTTTTACTTTCGACCATGTGTTCAAAGGAATGGATGAATGACTTGTACTCCAAGATTTGTCCATCAAAGAGGGGAACACTTCCTTGTGGGAGAGTGGACAGAAGCTGCTGTTTCACAAGAATCTTAGTCAGTTCATTTTGGGCTTCCAGAATTTTGATCAGCTGATTGTTCTGTGTTGAGCTGGGGATGGCTTGTTGAGGTTGGAACTGGAAACTGGCAGGCACAGCTTGGTGAACGGGGGCCTGCTGGGGATAGAGACCGGCAGGCTGACCTGGGGCTTGCAGAGGTAGAACTGGGACCTGCTGCAGTTGAGTTGGGGCCTGCTGAGGTTGGGGTTGGAGTTGGAGGCTGGCATGCTGAATTGGGGCCTGTTGAGGTTGGAAGCTGGCAGGTGGAACTTGGGGTATAGATGCATCGAACAGAGTAGTGGGGAACTGCATCTGAACTCCTTCCTTGGGCCTAACCACTGGGCCTCCCACAGGTGAACCACACCCTGATGGATCAAATGCTACCCCTGTAACCACTGCTCTCTGATCTGCACCATGCACCACTAAACCTCCTACTTCCCTCAAGTAGTTAATTTTAGCATTAGCCGCCTCTATTTCTGTTTTCAACTCCAAAGCCTCTCTTTTTTTCCTGCACATTAACTCCTGTTCTTCAATACCATGCTTTTCCTGCAACCTTGCTGCCCTGGCTGTCAAAGCAGCCTTCTCCACCTCCACTCTAATCCGCAATGATGAAGAGGAATTATTGGATGACCGTCCTGAACTGGAGGACTTGACTGATGCCTCCCTGCTTGACACTATGCCTGGGTGACCAGTTAGTTCATGCCTATATAGGCTGTCCGCCGCTTCTAAATTGTCCTTAAAATGACCAGTTAATAAATCATTGTCTTTAAATATAGCAATGTCCTCAGGTGGAGGAGCACAGGTGTGGGTTGAAGGGTTTTCAAGATCTGATATCCATCGGGACACCTCAGCTTCAAAGGCATCTATAAGAGCAATTTTAGGCTGATACCATGTTTGGTCATCATCCCTTCGCTCGTCTGGCTCTAAACCTTCAGAATATGATCTGTGCAGAGATTTAAACTCCATTAGGAATTCATTAAACTTGCTCATATTTATTTTCACTTCTTTTAAAGCCTCTGCATCCACCATCAAATTGCGCACAATGTTCATTCGCCTTGTTATGTGTGACATTTTGCCTATTCTGGCGGCGCGCACACGAGAAGCCTCCTGCGCAATTGACGTCATTTCCTCTCCTTCGGCTGAATTGTTAGCTGACATTTTCCCCTTTTAATCAACAAAAATCCTTCACTTGGTGCATCAAAAAACATTTACACTTCCAAGCGAATATAAAAGGTTTCAATAACAGTCTTTATCCTTTTGGGGAATTAAATGCCCGTTTACGGGCCGTCGGGCGCGCGTGCGCGCAAGCCCGTCACCAAATGTTTGTAATGCAACCTTTAAAAATCATTACGCGGTGATTGTGGTCCCAAAAATAAACTTTTCTTGCATGATAATGTCCAGAAAAACTCACTTTATATTACTAAAGAGTCCTTTTAACGAATGAGTTTGATGGTTTATCACAAACCTTAAATGAAAGAAGTCCTTTGTTCTCCTGCACCATGCGCTTTGGCCTTGCTTCCTGTTTGGTGCGCAATCCTGTCGGCTGTACTTCCACAGCGCGTCTTTGACAACTTGAAGTGGCCTGAAACACTGAAAGTGATTGTTCCTATAACCCCTTTGTTTCAAATGTTTGTTCCACTTGTGGCGCGGGCATCTTGTCTGACTCACACCATATACACAGCCTTCCTTGTCACGAATTCTTCCTTTTCCCGCTATCCATCCACTAATTCAAACTGATCCAGCAGCGCAATTGAAGATTGTTTTATTTACAAAAATCAAGGAACAGAATACTCGGGAAACAAAATAAATGTTAGCCTATATAAAGCTGAGGTCTACAGACAGGTGAGGTCAAAGACGGTATGCTGGTGCCCGACTGCCAATCACGCGCCCAGCACGCTCCTGCCCCTTATAGGCTTGCGTGGGAACTTTTCACCACCTGCAAAGGGTGCACACTGACATACACACATCAATCACTCAAAAATAATAAAATAAACATAGATTCAAGTATGGCTCTCTATTTGGCTCCTACATTCATGTTGCATCAATTCATAGCAGCTAGCATCAATATGTAGCAGCTAGCATCAATATATAGCAGGTTGCATCAATCAATCAATCAATCAATCAATCAATCAATCAATCAATCAATCAATGTCTCAAAGGGCTGCACAAGCCACAACAACATCCGCGGTACATATCCCACATAAAGGCAAGGAAAAACTCACAACCCCAATGGGACGTCGATCAATATGAAGCAGCTAGCAAAATACTCATTTGCAGCTTGCAGATTGAATATACGATGGATCCTCATTTCTCTCGATCTTGTGCCTTTCTGACGGATTCACAATAGCTGATCTTGGTCCAGTCTTTGATGTTGGTGGTCCATGTTGCTCTGGACCGCCCTCTTCCTCTCTTTCATCCATCTTGTCTTCTAATAGTAGACCATCTTTCCTCATCACATGGCCAAAATATTGAAGTTTCTTGTTTTAATTGTATTTAGTGGTAGTTTATTACAATTCAAATATATATATATATATATATATATATATATATATATATATATATATATATATATATATATATATATATATATATATATATATAAATATATATATATATATATATATATATATATATATATATAAATATATATATATATATATATATATATATATATATATATATATATATATATATATATATATATATATATATATATATATATATATATATATATGTATGTGTGGGGGAAAAAAATCACAAGACTATTTCATCTCTACAGGCCTGTTTCATGAGGGGGGGTTCCCTCAATCATCAGGAGATTTTAATGGGAGCATTCACATACCATGGATTATATAGGGCACAGAGTGGGTGGGTACAGGCTGGTGTAGGGGCGTGGTGATTGGCTCATGTGTTACCTAGGAGGTGTTTCCGTCTGTGGCGGCATGCTGTTACAATTTCGCTGCGCTTGTTGAGGGATGACAGGTCTGGACGGTAAATAATAAACAGTTTTTCTTTCAAGCATAGGTTGCATCTTTTATTACCACTATTGTAAGGTGTGCTGGATGCAAGAATTTGCCATGTTATTGAATATTCAACATTATTGTCTTTGAGGTCCCAAATGTGTTTGCTGAGTTCTGTGGTATTCCGCAGGTTTTGGTTCCTGAAAGAAGCCTTGTGATTGTTCCATCTGGTTTTGAACTCTCCCTAAGTTAATCCTACATATGTGTCGGATGTGTTAATGTCCTTGCGTGTTACCTTAGATTGGTAGACAACTGATGTTTGTAAGCACCCCCCGTTGAGAGGGCAATCAGGTTTCTTTCGACAGTTGCAACCTTTGTTGGTTTTGGAGTCGCTCTGTCCGGGGGCCGACGGCTCATTTGCAATTGTTTTGTTGTGGTTTGAGATGATTTGTCGTATATTGTTCATACAGCTGTAGCTCAATTTAATGTTGTTCTTGTTGAATACTTTTCTTAGGGTGTTGTCTTTGGGAAAGTGTTTGTCAATCAGATTGAGGAATTTGTGTCCAATGTTAGTTGAGACGTTTTTGCTGTATGGGGGGTTGTACCAGATGATGTCGTTTCGTTTTCTGTTCTTTTTCGGTTGGTTTCCTGGCGTGGGTTCATAGGTGAGGGTGAAATTGTATCCGCTTTCATCAAGGGCTTTTTGGTACAGGGGGGGGGTTGCTTGGTCAAATTCAGCTTTGCTAGATGACAGCATCGATAGCCTTTTATTAATTCCGGTAGGTATTCTTTTCGTGGTGGTGGGTGGGTGGTTGCTGTCATGGTGCACGTATTGGAGTGTTGTGTTGGGTTTCGTGAATGGTTGGTAGCTGTTATTTCTCAGGTTGAAAGTGACGTCAAGGAAGTTGACGGTTTGCTTGTTGGCTTCAATCGTGATCCGTAGGCCGTTCTCTTTGAAAATTTGGCATATGCGCTTCTTGGTATTCTCGCTGCTCCTTGGCGAGGCGCGACACACTGCCAGTCCGTCATCACGGTAAATACCAAGGTTCAGATTGAGGCTGGCGAGCTGGGAGAGGAGGAAACTCCCAACGACTCAATCACAGGCAACGAAAGAAACATCATCATCCACGCAAAAAACTCCATTCTCATCCACAACAGTACACCATGGCAAAAAAAGAACAATGCAACATTTGACGTCACTATGGGAAGTTTTGACGGAGCAGAAACGACCCCCCATACAGCAAAAACGTCTCAACTAACATTGGACACAAATTCCTCAATCTGATTGACAAACACTTTCCCAAAGACAACACCCTAAGAAAAGTATTCAACAAGAACAACATTAAATTGAGCTACAGCTGTATGAACAATATACGACAAATCATCTCAAACCACAACAAAACAATTGCAAATGAGCCGTCGGCCCCCGGACAGAGCGACTCCAAAACCAACAAAGGTTGCAACTGTCGAAAGAAACCTGATTGCCCTCTCAACGGGGGGTGCTTACAAACATCAGTTGTCTACCAATTTAAGGTAACACGCAAGGACATTAACACATCCGACACATATGTAGGATTAACCGAGGGAGAGTTCAAAACCAGATGGAACAATCACAAGGCTTCTTTCAGGAACCAAAACCTGCGGAATACCACAGAACTCAGCAAACACATTTGGGACCTCAAAGACAATAATGTTGAATATTCAATAACATGGCAAATTCTTGCATCCAGCACACCTTACAATAGTGGTAATAAAAGATGCAACCTATGCTTGAAAGAAAAACTGTTTATTATTTACCGTCCAGACCTGTCATCCCTCAACAAGCGCAGCGAAATTGTAACAGCATGCCGCCACAGACGGAAACACCTCCTAGGTAACACATGAGCCAATCACCACGCCCCTACACCAGCCTGTACCCACCCACTCTGTGCCCTATATAATCCGTGGTATGTGAATGCTCCCATTAAAATCTCCTGATGATTGAGGGAACCCCCCCTCATGAAACAGATGAAATAGTCTTGTGATTTTTTTTCCCCACACATACATATATTGCGCTCTACTACGGTATCGAGCACTATTTTTTGGATAACCTTATTAAGACATATATATATATATATATGTATATATATATATACGGTATATATTGGGGATGTCAAAATTAACACATGACACAAATGTGATTAATCACAGAAAAAACTACTAATGATGTACACACTTAGATTAATTAGATTAATACATTTGTTTTAAATATATAACTTTTTTTTTTTTTTTGGGGGGTGGGGGAGTGTCTGTTTCTCAGTACCTGTAATATAATTTCCCTATCAAATGAATAAATAAACATTATAAAAAAAAGATACATTTATTTTAATGTACATGTAATTAATCATTATTAACACAAATGCATATATATATATATATATATATATATATATATATATATACAGCGCCCCCCGCGACCCCAAAGGGAATAAGCGGTAGAAAATGGATAGATGGATATATATATATACGGTATATATTGGGGATGTCAAAATTAACACATGACACAAATGTGATTAATCACAGAAAAAACTACTAATGATGTACACACTTAGATTATTAGATTAATAAATTTGTTTTAAATATATAACTTTTTTTTTTTTTTTTTTTGGGTGGGGGAGTGTCTGTTTCTCAGTACCTGTAGTATAATTTCCCTATCAAATGAATAAATAAACATTATAAAAAAAAGATACATTTATTTTAATGTACATGTAATTAATCATTATTAACACAAATATATATATATATATATATATATATATATATATATATATATATATATATATATATATATATATATATATATATATATATTGGGGATGTCAAAATTAACACATGACACAAATGTGATTAATCACAGAAAAAACTACTAATGATGTACACACTTAGATTATTAGATTAATAAATTTGTTTTAAATATATAACTTTTTTTTTTTTTTTTTTTTGGGTGGGGGAGTGTCTGTTTCTCAGTACCTGTATTATAATTTCCCTATCAAATGAATAAATAAACATTATAAAAAAAAGATACATTTATTTTAATGTACATGTAATTAATCATTATTAACACAAATGCATATATATATATATATATATATATATATATATATATATATATATATATATATATATATATACTGTTTGTCGCTGCAGTGCCAACAAAGTTTTATGGAATTGCTCTCATCGCTCATCTTTGCTTCGTGCAACAATTAACGTTGATGTGCGGTCATAAAAAATAGTGTGATTAATCTTCATCTGTTTATGATAATGCAATTATTTTTTTCAAATTAAACACATGCCTTATCCGGCCCCCCAAACCAACCACCCAAATAGTCTTGATGAAACCATTCAAAGGAGTGTGGATCATGCAGTAGTATTCCTGCCACCCTGCAGGGGGCAACACTGAGATTATGTGTCACAGTGAAGCAGCAGTGGGTGAGTAGAAGAAGATTATTCATTCAAACCTGAAAAACAAATCAAAATAAATTGCAAAAATCAGACTTTTAACAACAACTGGACAACAAAGTGAATGTTCTGCCCTGAACAAGTGCTGGAGTCATTGTTTCTGTGGGACCTTTTAAGTGACGGACACATTGTTACAGACAACAGCAACAATGGTAGAACTCCAAGTGTGTAATCTTCATTACCAAACTTGGTCAAATATTTGTAAGTAGATATCATTTATACATAAAAATATTTAGTTTGTTTTGGATTGAAATTGCTGACTTTGTGATGTTTTTGTATAAAATACACAATGGACATTATTTATATAAAATACACAATGGACATTATTTATATAAAATACACAATGGACATTATTTATATAAAACACACAATGGACATTATATAAAATACACAATGTACATTATTTATATAAAATACAGAATGGACATTATTTATATAAAATACAGAATGGACATTATTTATATAAAATACAGAATGGACATTATTTATATCAAATACAAAATGGACATTATTTATATCAAATACAGAATGGACATTATTTATATAAAATACAGAATTGACATTATTTATATAAAATGCACAATGGACATTATTTATATAAAATACACAATGGACATTATTTATATCAAATACACAATGGACATTAATTATATAAAATACACAATGGATGTTATACTTTTGTTATGTTTATTTTATGTTTATATTTTCAGTCTCACAAACCTAAGGAAGACGTGTAAAGAAATAAAATTAAGGAAAGAAAACAAATCACAAAAAGGAACATCAACCCTCAACAAAACTTCTGAAGCTTCTGTTTCTTCGTGCTGTTAACTATCTGCACACGCTGGAAAGGAGTAGCGAGGGTAGAATAGTGAATGTATTGACAGTGCAGTGTGGAAGCTGATGTGTTTACTTTGTAATGAAGCAAACAAAGTCGCGGATGCACTTTTTCACTAAACATCCACATTTCAATGTCAGGCCACTGAGCCCTTGGGCCCTTGAAACTAAAACCGAATTGGTTTAGACATGCTCAGCATTGCTGTTTATTTCAAGAAAAACAGTTTGCATGCTGACAAAATTGAGCCTTATTTGGCAAAACTTTGAGTTGAGTGTCTCTGGGTCGAGACAAAACAAGTCGCAGGACATAAACTTTGGATAGTCCTGACTGACAGTAGCTGGCAGTCCTGAGTCCTGAGTCCTGAGTCCTGCATGGACTGACCTGACCAATAAAATGTTCCACGTCTGAATTGCAGAAAAAACTTCTCCTCTTCAGCAGAGTTGTCATCACGCCATCCAACATTTGCTCTTCTGGTCCTAGGATGTCGGCACCAGACCAGTGTGATGTGGCAACAACCCTGGCACAAAACCCTGAGGGCCCCCAAGGGCCACACCTGATAAACATGTCAAACCTGCACATCTCCACGGAGGACTCGGCCAACACTGGACCAGGACCTGAGTCCTTGCTTCGGACTTCCATGCTCTAGACTGCTTTGCATGGTTAAATGAGGTGAACCCTGGGCCCCCAAGGGCCCCTGCAGACAGACAGGAAGTGAGCATGGAGGAGTTGGAATGAGATAAGGTAACATGAACATGTGAGCATGTGACGATGCTGACAATCTCAATCTTTCAAAAGTAACTTTTGTCACCAATCCACTTATTGTGTGCCAGGACAAAAATGTTGTTTAACATTTCCAACTAAATGATATCCTGGAATGTATTCTTTCAACAATAAAACATTGAAGAATGAATACTTTATTATTCTCTGTCATTCAAGGACTTCACCGAGGACATTTTCTTTCAAAATGGAAGGATTTTCCCACAATGAAGGGTTCATAACAATTCATGCAACGTTTGTAAACAAACTTTTGAACTCTTTAAAAAAAAAATATTTACTACAAATGTTTTGTTGTTTTACTCAAAGGGGAACTTTGTTGCACTTTTTTGGGAATGTTGTCTAAGATTCATAATCCTTATCTAAGACAAGAACACATGTTTTATTTTTGTATGAGTTCTAAGTCTTAAACAAATGTTAGCAAAAGTCAGCTAACAATGGAGTCACTCTATTCTACTTATAAAGCGATCTACTCCACAGGTGTCAAACTGAAGGCCCGGTGGCCTTATCTGGCCCGTCACATCATTTTGTGTGGCCATGAACGCCTAGAAAAATATGCATTAATGAAGTACCTTATCTTTTTGTACTAAATGTATTTGTTCTTTCCATTTTGATAATATATATATATATATATACATACACATATTTATATATATATATATATACACATTTTTATATATATATATATATATATACATTTTTATATACATATATATATACAAATATATATATATATACATATATATATGTATATATATATATATATATATATATATATATATATATATATATATGTATATGTGTATATATATATATATATATATATATATATATATATATATATATATATATATATACATATATATATTTATATATATGCACTGCATGAAATTGCATACCTTTTAAATGTTAATATTATGCAATATTGCAACAAATAATATATTACTAAGGTTTCCACACATTTTGTATTTGTTAAAATAAAAATCAATAATTCAACATCTGCTTGACTTATGGTTTCAAGG
Organism: Nerophis lumbriciformis; assembly: GCF_033978685.3. Taxonomy (NCBI): domain Eukaryota; kingdom Metazoa; phylum Chordata; class Actinopteri; order Syngnathiformes; family Syngnathidae; genus Nerophis; species Nerophis lumbriciformis. Next base: position 28,748,206 of record NC_084563.2, on the reverse strand, counting down.
CACGTTGTCCATCAAATTGTACATTGTAAAAAGAGCAATAGATTTTACATTAAAATTCCGAAGTTTTTTTTTTACAGCATATTCAATTGAAAACTGTAAATTGAAAAAAAAACTCTACCACTTTTTTTTACTATATAATGTTGCCGACTACTTACTGTAAAATCTACGGTTGTTGTTACTGTAAATGGAAAAATGGTAGCACAGTTATTTTACAGCAACAAACTGCAGAATTAAAAAATGGTCTATTTACAGTAATATGTTGAACAAACTACCTTAAATTTTACAGTAAGATTCTGGCAACTAAGCTGCTTCCTGCAGCTTCCGGTCGCATTCCTTCTCGCTTCATGCCCTCCCGCCTGCTCTGATGTCTATAAAATACATATTTTTGTGTTTATTGTCCTCAACGTTTTACACGGAACTATATTGTCTAGACGGACTAGTACTAACCTGGACTCTGACAAGGAAAAAGTCACCATTGTGACGTTTGTACTTGGCTTGAGGAACCACAGGAATCAAATATTGTTGTCATGTGACCCTGGCGTGCGCACGTTAGCGTGCACTCACGTAAATGCAGCTTGTTTTGCCATCTGGGAACACCTCCAGAATCAAACATCTTGCAGACATATGCACAAACTCAATAAAGTTGACTGTGGAGCAAAATGTACGCAAAATGTCAACTAAAACATGTTCAGTAATGTCATCTGGACCAGTGGTGCCCAACCAGTGGTCCAGGGACCGGTACCGGTCCGGAACGCACAGAAACATTCAATCATCATCAGACCAGGGAAAATCCAAACTTTTTCCTCTGAAAAATGAAGGCTTGCATTGTGATATTTTTCACTTTCAAAACAAATACGATGTATAGATTTTTTTTTTTTACTCTCAGGCTCCCTTGAAGTTTGTTCCCGGGGACCCAAAAGGGTCTCAGTCAAACATCTTCAACTTAAGTCACATATTATTATTATTATCTATTTAATGCTTAAATCACAAGATAAACTTCACGTCTGTGGATTAAAAAGTTATAATATTTTTTATGCCATCTGCCATTTCTGTCCAAACCATGTTTTTATGGCAAAAACACAAAATATGCAATATTTTCACCCCAAAAATATCAAAGTGTGAAGTAATTGCAGCCTCAAATAGGTCAATAATTCATAACAACATTGGTTTTAATTCATTATTATTTTTTGAGCAATGAAAGTTTAAAAAAAGGCCCCACTAAAATTATTAGGGGATCCAAAAGGGTCCCACTCATAGAAGTGTTAAAAAAGGTAATTATTTTTCACGCTTAAATTTTTATAATAACTTCTAAAACTGTTTTTGTTAGTTTTATGCCCCTTTTGTTATGTATACAGGGGGAGTAGTGACGACACAGTTCCACAAGGGGGTAATGTTATTTTATGTTTTATTATATATATGCACAATATATATAATAATACACAATACTAAATATATACATACTAAACAAGAGAATGGAGTGTGACTAATCCAAAAGGGGTGTATGTGTGTGTGACTATGTGTGTAATTAATTGTTGTGTATTACCGTGCTGTGTTGGGTGAGAGGAGGGACAAATGCAGAAGAAGGTCCGTGAGACAAGCAGTAGGTCCGTGGGGCTGAGAGAGACATCAAGAGGTCCGTGTGCAAAGCGGGGGTCGAGGATTGAGGGAGGCAGTCCAAAGTCCAAAGGGGAATTCGAGACACACAGCTCTACTATGGAAGACACGGGAAGAACTGTAGGAAAACACAAGGGAGATCAGACAAGGGAACTAGGAAGACAGGAGAGCAATGGTGGGGCGGTATAGCTCGGTTGGTAGAGTGGGCGTGCCAGCAACTTGAGGGTTCCAGGTTCGATCCCCGTTTCCGCCATCCTAGTCACTTCTGTTGTGTCTTTGGGCAAGACACTTTACCCACCTGCTCCCAGTGCCACCCACACTGCTTTAAATGTAACTTAGATATTGGGTTTCACTATGTAAAAGCGCTTTGAGTCAATAGAGAAAAGCGCTATATAAATATAATTCACTTACATTCACTTCAATCAAGCACACAGGAGGGAAGCCAGAGACGGGATGCTTACTACAAGCAGAAGACTAAGTTCCTGTCAGGATCCTTGGGTCCACTGGTCTTTATACAGCTCCCCCACATCAGTCCCAGGTGTGCAGAATGCTGATTGCCTACAGCTTTGCCGGTGTGAGCAGGGGCGTGTCTCGGCATGCTGCCAACGGAGGTGTTGGCAGACCCAGCTGCCAGAGAAAAGCGGCTTGGAGCCCGCGCCGTGACACCTTTTGTCATATAAAACTTTGCTTTTTTATGGCAAACACAAAATATGCAATATTTTCACCCCAAAAATGTCCAAGTGTAATATTTGATGTGAAGTAATTGCAGGTCAATAATTCATAACAACATTGATATTGATTCATTATTATGTTTTGATCAATGACAGTTTTAAAGAAAAAAACAACTTTGTGTTGTTAGAGTCAACTTTGCAACTTTAAACTGTTTGTATTTATTTATTTTTTGTACAGTGTTTTTAGAATGTGCCGTTAAAAACTTAGCTATGGCTCCTGGCCACACTTTGGACACCACTGCAGTAAACAATTCAAACAAGCTTCGTCATAAATGTTGATGAAAACTCTTTATTCTATCTTTGTTACATGCACATTAATGAATATAAACATGTACATTTCCATCAGCAGGTCGATGGTTTATACTTAAAAGGTTAAGCAAATGACACCTTTTGTGAATATGCCTGCAAATAATCACAATAATACATCTAAAATATTGTTGTTATAATTACGTATTGTATCTACAATTAATTATAATTGAAGGTTTGACGCTGATTTAAAATATTTAGGTTTTGATGTTTAAAAAAAGGTTTTTTAAAAGCCAAAAATTACTGAGAAAAAGCCACTATTACCTTTTTGATATGATTATGATTATAAGCTTGAGGATATGATCAGAGTTATGATCACATGGTGCAACTTTTTATAATTCCGTGTGTGTGTGTGTGTGTGTGTGTGTGTGTGTGTGTGTGTGTGTGTGTGTGTGTGTGTGTGTGTGCGTGTGCGTGTGCGTGTGTGTCCAAGAAGGTCTTGGTCATGCGCTGGCTGGCTATTTAAGTCAGAGGAGTCGGAAGAACGGACTCTTGGGGGCCGACTAAGACTTTGGCACAGAGAGGAGCAACATGCAGACTAACAGGTAGGAACTAGTCTTGTCTCCATACCAATATGTTGGTACCGGTACCAAAATGTATTTCGATACTTTTCGATACTTTTCTAAATAAAGGGGAGCACAAAAAATGTCACTATTGTCTTTATTGTAACAACAAATGTTAGTGTACATGAAACATATGTTTATTATTGTCATTTAGTCTTTCAATAAAATACTAGACAACTTGTCTTTTAGTAGTAAGTAAACAAACAAAGACTCCTAATTAGTCGTATGCAGTACCATATTGTGTCATTTATACACCTATTATTTTCTACACATTATGAGGGACAAACTGTAAAAATTAATTATTCTACTTGTTTATTTACTGTTAATATCTGCTTATTTTCTGTTTTAAGATGTTCTATTTACACTTCTGTTAAAATGTAATAATCACATATTCTTCTCTTCTTTGATACTTGACATTAGTTTTGGATGATGCCACACATTTATGTATGGATCTGATACCAAGTAGTTACAGGATCATACATTGGTCATATCCAAAGACAACATTTTTTAAACATAAAAATATTTTGTGACGATAAAAAATATCAATGTAATCATAGTAGTATCGACTAGATACACTCCTGTACTTGGTATCATTACAGTGGATGTCAGGTGTAGATCCATCCATGGCGTTTGTTTACATTCAGGCATGCTAGCTTTTGTTATTGGTGAGCTATTGCATCCTTCTACAGTGTGTAGTGAAGCATGTTTAGCTATTCCTCGTCCTCCAGTGATAATAATACTTGTAAGAACTTACTTTATTTGTCACCAGGGAGGCAAGGATTAGTGATTTGTACATGTGTCATATGTGATGTATTCTGATACTATAAAAAGTACTTCTGATGGTGTGATTGCTCTTTGAAGAACAACTTCTACCTCAAGCAGTACAAAAATGTTGAAATATGTTCGGGCAATATTATTGTTTTTCTGCTATTTAGACGGCAAAACAATAAAATCAATAAATATTAGTTTGTCAAATTACTTTAAAGCACGGGTGTCACCTTGTTTCATGCCTCTATTTCCTGTTGAGGGAACAAAGGTGGTTGGTAGCCAAGAGAAGATTCAAAGGGGGATATGCCGGTAGTCCAGCTCTTCATAGAATTGTCTGCATATTCTACCCAAGGTAAACATTTGCTCCATGAGGCGGGCTGGCGGGTCGCAACACAACGCAGCATGGTCACCAGGCATTGGTTGGCCCTCTCTGCCTGCCCGTTGCTCTGTGGGTGGTGTCCCGAGGTGAGCCCCGATCCCCTTTCAGAAGGCCTCCCACACCCGGGAAGTGAACTGGGGGCCACGGTCAGACACGATGTCCATCGGGATACCATGTTGCTTCACGACGTGCAGGGTGAGGAGGTCAGCAGTCTCGGAGGAGGATGGAAGCTTGGAGAGAGGAACGAAATGGGCCGCCTTGGAAAAACGGTCCACAGTGGTTAGGATGGTGGTGTTTCCTCTGGACACAGGAAATCCTGTCACGAAGTCCAATGCGATGTGAGACCAGGGACGGGCAGGAATCGGCAGGGGGCACAGGAGACCCGCAAGTGTCTGCTGCCATAGACGGCAACCAAAACCGCCGTCGGATAAACGATAAAGAGCACTGGAACCCCGGATGGCAGGAGAAGATGCTGTAATGGCCCCTATCCAGCCCCTGGGTCGAAGCTCACGGGGAACGAACAGCTTGTTGGGAGGTCCGCCACTTGTTCCTCTATCATCCAGGTGACCATGCCCACTATCCGGGCAGGAAAGGAGGCTGGGTTCTGCTGCCGGCGTGCAGGTGGGCTCCTCCATGAACTGCCGGGAAAGGCATCTGCCTTTGTGTTACGGGAGCCGGGGCCTATACGAGAGAATATAATCAAAGCGACTAAAAAACTGAGCCCAGCGAGCCTGACGGTTGCTGTGATCCGTCAGGACCTGGAACTGGTGTCTGGCCCCCTCAAGCCAGTGTATCCACTCAGCCAAAGCCTCATAGACCGCCAGTAGCTCCCTCTTAGCAGCATCATAATTAAGCTCAGCAGGTGAAAGTCGTCTGGAGAAAAATGCACAAGGGTGAATGAGATTGTCGGTACGGGAGCGCTGGGAAAGTGGCGTATGAATCTTTGGTAGAATCCGGCAAAACCCAAGAACCTCCATAGTTCAGTCTGAGTGGAGGGTTGAGGCCACGCCAACACCGCCTCGATCTTCTTGGGATCTGCTCTGATGTGACCCTTTTTGACCACAAATCCCAAAACACCCACAGCCTTGACAAACAGCCGGTTTTCCAGTAGGCGCTGCAGGACAAGGCGGACGTGTTGCTGGTGCTCCTGTAGACTGAGAAAGAAATAAGAATGTCATCCAAATATACCACCACAAAACGATCCAGCATGTCCCGCAAAATGTCATTGACCAAGGTCTGGAAGTTAGTGAGCCCAAATGGCATGACCCTATACTCAAAATGTTGAAGGTTGTCTTCCACTCATCATCCTCCTTGATCCGCACCAGGTGATAGGCGTTACGGAGATCCAGCTTGCTGAAGATGGTGGCTGGCGCTAGAGGCTCAAAAGACGAGCTCAGGAGGGGTAGAGGATACTTTTTCTTGATGGTGATACCGTTTAGCTGCCGGTAGTCGATACAAGGTCTTAACGAGCCGTCCTTCTTGCTAACAAAAAAAGATTTTGAAGGGGTGATGATACCAGAGGCGAGGGATTCCATGATGTAGTCCCTCATGGCCTGTTTCTCTGGGAGTGAAAGATTGTACAGCCGGCTGTAGGGAAGAACAGCGTTTGGCAGCAAGTCGATGGCGCAGTCATAGGGTCTGTGTGGGGGGGAGAGACAGTGCCCGTTCCTTGCTGAACACCGCCGCAAGATCTTGGTAGACTGCGACTACATGTGAGAGATCAGGGGGAGGTAAGCTGGGTTTGCTGGTCGGGGGAACTGCTGACCTAAGGCGCAAGTGCACGTGGCAGGTCATGCTCCAGGCCAGGATCTTGTCCGTGGTCCACGATATGTGGGGGTCGTGTTGACGAAGCCATGATCGCCCAAGGGGAAGAGGTGCGATGGGGGCGTGTAGCACCCAGAAACTGATGGTCTCAAAATGATTTCCCCCGAGAGGGACAAAAACAGGGGCTCCGTGCGATGTTTAATGGGTCAGAGGGGATGTCCATCCAGAGCTTGGGCAGGGAGAAAAATCTCAAGGGAAACTAGAGGAATGCCTGCTCGGCGGGCAAACTTGTGATCAAGGAAGCTCTCGTCTGCTCCAGAATCCAAGTAGGTCCCCACTCTCAGAGTCCTAGAGTTCCAGGATAGGGTTGCCGGAAAAAGGATGCCTGGGTCCCTCTTCGCCTGGGGAACTGAAGTGTGGCTCACCAGGATTCCCCATGTTGGTGAGCCTGGTCTTTTGGCCTCGTTGGGCAGTCACGAATGGTGTGTCCTGCCAGGCCACAGTAGAGGCGGAGGCACTGCCTGAACCTCCTTTCCCTCTCCTCAGCCGCCAGGCGTGATCTTCACAACTGAATGGCCGCCGCTGACACAGGCGGAGGTATCGGTTGGTATATGGGTGTGTGGTAGGCAGGTCGGGATTTGGCAGCCGGAGTGGAGCTAGCGGCTACCTGCGCTCTCTCAGCTGCACGCTCAGCAAGTCTCTGGTCGAATTGGAGTGCAAGATTGATGAGGGCTCGGCACGAGGTGGGTCGGTCCCTCAGCAAGCTGTCCTTCACTTGCTCGCTTAGCCTTCTTCTGAAAGCGCTGTGGAGTGCCTTGTCTCCCCACTCGCTGTCAGCCGCTAGGGTGCGGAACTCGAGGGTGGAGGCCGCAACCGAGCGGGAGCTCTGCTGGATGGTGTGAAGACGGCCAGCAGTATATATATATATATATATATATATATATATATATATATATATATATATATATATATATATATATATATATATATATACCCTGCGATGAAGTGACGACTTGTCCAGGGTGTACCCCGCCTTCCGCCCGATTGTAGCTGAGATATGCCCCCCGCGACCCCGAATGAAATAAGCGGTAGAAAATGGATGGATGGATGGATATATATATATATGTATATATATATATATGTATATATATATACATATATATATATATATATATATATATATATATATATATATATATATATATATATATATATATATATATATATATATATATGTATATGTATATATATATATATATATATATATATATATATGTATGTGTGGGAAAGAAATCACAAGACTATTTCATCTCTACAGGCCTGTTTCATGAGGGGGGGTACCCTCAATCGTCAGGAGATTTTAATGGGAGCATTCACATACCATGGTTTATATAGGGCACAGAGTGGGTGGGTACAGGCTGGCGTAGGGGCGTGGTGATTGGCTCATGTGCTACCTAGGAGGTGTTTCCGTCTGTGGCGGCATGCTGTTACAATTTCGCTGCGCTTGTTGAGGGATGACAGGTCTGGACGGTAAATAATAAACAGTTTCTCTTTCAAGCATAGGTTGCATCTTTTATTACCGCTATTGTAAGGTGTGCTGGATGCAAGAATTTGCCATGTTATTGAATATTCAACATTATTGTCTTTGAGGTCCCAAATGTGTTTGCTGAGTTCTGTGGTATTCCGCAGGTTTTGGTTCCTGAAAGAAGCCTTGTGATTGTTCCATCTGGTTTTGAACTCTCCCTCGGTTAATCCTACATATGTGTCGGATGTGTTAATGTCCTTGCGTGTTACCTTAGATTGGTAGACAACTGATGTTTGTAAGCACCCCCCGTTGAGAGGGCAATCAGGTTTCTTTCGGCAGTTGCAGCCTTTGTTGGTTTTGGAGTCGCTCTGTCCGGGGGCCGACGGCTCATTTGCAATTGTTTTGTTGTGGTTTGAGATACTTTGTCGTATATTGTTCATACAGCTGTAGCTCAATTTAATGTTGTTCTTGTTGAATACTTTTCTTAGGGTGTTGTCTTTGGGAAAGTGTTTGTCAATCAGATTGAGGAATTTGTGTCCAATGTTAGTTGAGACGTTTTTGCTGTATGGGGGGTTGTACCAGATGATGTCGTTTCGTTTTCTGTTCTTTTTTGGTTGGTTTCCTGGCGTGGGTTCATAGGTGAGGGTGAAATTGTATCTGCTTTCATCAAGGGCTTTTTGGTACGGGGGGGTTGCTTGGTCAAATTCAGCTTTGCTAGATGACAGCATCGATAGCCTTTTATTAATTCCGGTAGGTATTCTTTTCGTGGTGGTGGGTGGGTGGTTGCTGTCATGGTGCACGTATTGGAGTGTTGTGTTGGGTTTCGTGAATGGTTGGTAGCTGTTATTTCTCAGGTTGAAAGTGACGTCAAGGAAGTTGACGGTTTGCTTGTTGGCTTCAATCGTGATCCGTAGGCCGTTCTCTTTGAAAATTTGGCATATGCGCTTCTTGGTACCGT